>NW_026922777.1:0-20751 GCF_032062105.1 Saccostrea cuccullata | reverse complement strand
GGTGTCCTCCCCCCCCCAACTGATGCACAATATAAGGTGTCCTCTGGTCCCTGTACTTATGTACATTACAATATTAGGTTACCTGTAGTCCCCCTACTGATGTACATTGTAGGGTGACCTCTGGTCCCCCAAATGATGTACGATATAAGGTATCCCCAGGTCCCCCTATTATGTGCAATAAAAGATTACCTTTGGACCCCTATTGATTTAAAATGTAAGGTGACCTAGGATCCCTCTGATGATGTACAATATAAGGTGACAACTGGTCTCCCTAATGATGTTAAATATAAGGTGGCCTCTGGTCCCCCTACTGATGTACAATGTAAGGTGATCTTTGGTCCCCCTATTGATGTAAAATATTAGGTTACCTCTGGTCACCCTTTATTATTTTCACGTTTCTGCTAATATATATATTAGAAAGTTGATCTTTATAAAGTTATAAATATGATTATTTTGGAGTAAGACAAAGAAAATTGTCTATCATATAAAATTCAATTAATATATAAGGTGACCTGAGGTCTCCGTATTGATGATATCGATGAATTTACTTTTGTGCCTTTAATGCCTGGAGAGTTCCTAGAATGTTTTATTACTACGCAAAATGACGAACTATTTGCGGGGGACCCCAGGTCCTAGTTCAGCGTACGTTTTATCCTTCTGCGCATTATTGACGTCTGTCAGTGTGATTTAAATGAACGGGTTTGTTGAAGCGTACATTTTTTCAGAAATTATCGATTTTCATATAGAATGGGTTCAGATTCCATTTTTTGGACAAATGAAATAGATTTCACATTTACGTTTCCATCATTTAAGCGTTAACGAGGAATGGAGACTTGACCCATTCATGTTCAAAATTCAATTTTTAAAGCTCTAGTAAACCCAATTTCCACTAAATATGCTTAACTGTCAACTTTGAAATAAAAATTATCAAATAAAAAGTCCTTCAGTAAAATAAAATGATAAAATGTTTTGAAGATTACATTACTGAGAACATGATTTTAGAAAAATATAACTTTTCTGTGAATTTTGAAAATTCAGAAACATTTTGTCTCAGAGCGGGGGATTGTTCACGCCTTATACGCCCTCTTTCTTTGTTAATTTTGTCCCACCACACGGGTGAAAATTGGATGACAAATTTTCATTTGTCTCCGTTAGATTTACTGTAGAAATACGATATTGTATTTTGAGGTCGCGCCACGTGGTCATTCTGTTACTTACGAAAACATTGACAATTAATTCAAAGTGAAAAACTCTTGGCTGTATACCTTAATAGTTTTGATTTATGGCGCTAGTCCACGAACTTTGGATATATAAACACTGGAGAAAAATTAAGAAAAGTGGACCCCTCCTCTTCATCAATTTGTGATTAACAATATCCATTTGTATTTACTATTTTAAAGCATCATTTGGCACGTTAAGCTCATGAAATGACACATTGTTCACTAACTTTTAAGCTATGTTTCTACAAGGTATAATTTTTAGTCCAACTTGATGGATTGCTTAGTTTACTAGTGGTACAGTTGTAATGAATGCTACTGATAAAAAAAAAACAGCTTGAGAAAGTGTCAAGTGGAAATTTTCCTTAAATAAAATAATCAGTCTAAAGAATTTCTTGAATTTAACAACTGATTAACAAGAACAAGAAAGTAAAATTTATTTTATTAATTGGTAGGGTTTTGAAATAAAAAAAAAATTCTGATGACTAATAATTTATCCTGTTCATACATCATTTCTCCAGGGCATCTTCTGAGGAAAATATATTTTATCAACAATTTCATGAAAGTTCCTGTCATCGTTCATGTTCTTATCTGTCAGTGAAGATCAACTTCCTGAAGAACATTACTATATGCATATAATTTCGCGTTATATCGCGAAAGTTTCGCGTTATAACGCGAAAGTTATGGGTGTATTGGGGAAAAAGTTTCGCGTTAAAACGCGAAAATTTCATTTTTTTTAACCTACGAAAATGAGCTCAATGGGCTTTCGTAGTGTAACGATCCCTCCCCCATTTTTCTTGAATCTCATTTTTTTTATCTTGGTATTTTTCTAAAACACTTTCATGCATACTTTCAATTCATTCATCAATTCTTGAATGGAATGTTGGAATGTCCAGCGAGAGTTATGTCTTAAATGTTGGTTACAACTGCTTAAACGCAGCGATGATCTATGTTATTTTTCTTGTGTTCCGATGTGTTGAATGTCAGACATCGTCTTGCTATTTAATTACACACTTTTTGTTGGCTTAATTGTACATACGTAATTATAAAGTTGTGCTGTAATTCAGGATTATCTTAAAGTTACCTTATTTCTTGTGTGATCGATGTTTTATGGTCTTCGAGTACACACGTTTCACTGAAACTTCTGCCGCCGCCATACTTTGTTTACTTGTGTATTTTCCCATGATGCTTCACGGTGTTCTATTTTTACTGGAGTTATTTCGGCGGAAGATTTGATTGTAAATTCTTTTAAATTAAATGTTAAACAGTGTTAAATGAGCTTTTAAAAGTGTAACTTTATGTTTTATGAATTTATTTAATTTATTTACGTATTTAATAATTTTACATACGATGTACGAGAGTGAGATTTCATTACGGGACGATGATTACATTTGATTGGCTGATTATAATTTAGGGATGGAATTATTAGTTATGATTGGTTATGAATTATTGCGGGTTTTGTTAATACTATAAATACTCGGATGCTGAATATCGTTTGCTCTTTGTTTTCTTTGTGACCTAGAGAAAGGTTGCCAGTTTTGTCCAGAGTAATTTAAGGTGTGTACTATTTCAGTATCTAAGTGACTGAAGTACATAATACGTAATGTTAGGTTAGGCTAAATTCATATTACTAGTAATTGTACTAGTTTTATTTATAATTACTAGTTGTGAACTAGTTATTTTTTTTAATCTTTTTTTAGCCCAGTTTAGGAGTTAGGAAATATTTCTGCAGCGTGCTAGTAGTTGTACTAGTAGCGGGAATATTTATTTGTAAATTAATTATAAGTCATTTATAGAGAGCCTTTTCGTTTTATTTTGGTCGGGGGAATTTATACTTAAATCATAAATTACTGGAAATAGTGCCAGTTGCCCAGTTATATCAGTAGTTGTACTGATTTTGTCTTTTGTCCCGAGGGTTGAGACTTGTGAATTTCAAACACTGTTATTTATTTTCGCTGTTCATGTATTACTGAATAAAATTATAAAACTTTACATCAAAGTTTTTGTTCTCAACACAAGGCAAACGTTCCGAAGCGTTACAATTTTGGCATCCACGGCGGGATCCGTTTAAATTTACAGGTCCTGTGATCGAATCATAACAACGCTTTGTCTGTGTTTGAGAAACAAAAATTTTATTAAGCAAACATCAAATAAAAAATAAATCACAACGGCAGGTCGTAAAGTCGAGGGAGGCTGTGGCTTCAAGAATCTAGATCTACCTCACGGATTTCGTGCTCCTCCGTAGATACTGTAAGAGAAAATGAAAGCGAATGTGAATTTCCGTGTGAAGGAGCTGACATGCACAGAACTAAGCCATTTGTTCATTCAAATAAAGAAGCCTCTCCATTAGCAAATTTACATGACTCAGATACAAGTTTAATGCTTGTGAGTTCTCAGGCAGACGTTGTGAGGGATAGAGAATCTACACTTTTTAGGGGAAAACTCAGATACAGTTTCTGTAACTGTGAGACTACCACAGAGCAGCCACAGACAGCATACAGTGTAGTTACGCCTAAAATGAGCCATCTTCACACCTGTGATCCAACAACTCAGATGCCTTTTGTACCTGTTTGCTCACATTTTGCTGAGAATTTATGTACAGGTTTTCCTAGAGAGCCGACAGCTGTCCCTAGTATGTATAACCTGCAGTCCCTAGTACAGGTACTCACATGAGCCCCTCCACAACACAGACAGCAAGTCCAGATCTAGGTTAGTGTAAACTCTCAACAAAAGCACTTTGAGTTCATGTACAGGTACAAATTATCGCACTACCTTCCCTGTTTTATGCAGTTCCTTGTACTGCGAGTTTTCAATGTCCTGTTTATTGTCATCAAAACCAGAGCGCACATATGTTTACCCCATTTCCCACAATTACAACATCAGCTCACAGCATTTGCTTTGAGAACTCATTTACCTCTAAGTTTGTGTACAGGTTCTGTGCCTGTAAGTTCTTGTGCAGGTAATGTACCTGTAAGCCCATGTACATGTACAGGTTCTGTACCTGTAAGTTTGTGTACAGGTTCTGTACCTGTGAGGCCGAATCAGACCTTCTCTGCTCCCATGAGAAGTGCACGAGATATATCAAGGACAGAAAGCGAGCAAACTGCACTTACCCAGCTCATGGAGATGGTAGAGCACTTACAAGAAAAAATTAAACAGCTCTCTGAACAAGATCACCACCAAAGGACCAACCCTGACAACAGACAATCAGATACATGTAGCACGTCTCACGAGTGTTGGAGTAGCGACAAAGAAACATCACAAGAGTCTGACTTTGTGTACCGGAAAAAGGCTAAGCATCGCAATGTAAAGATTCCTCCATACACTGGGAAAGAAGACTGGTCTGTCTGGTTCTGTCGTTTTGAGGAAGTTGCAAAATAGATACCACTGGACAACAGATGACAAACTGGACCAATTGCTGCCCAGACTACATGAAGATGCTGCTGACTTTGTTTATGGCCAATTATCGAAAGAGTCCAGAAGCAGTTATAAGAGACTTACGAAGGAACTGACCAATCGTTTCCGTGCAACCCAAACCAGTCGAACATATTTGGCAAAATTTAATAATAGAGTTCAGAAGCCTGGTGAGCGAGTGAGGACTTTGCGGCTGATCTAAAGCGCCTGTATGTCAAAGCCCACCCGGAGCGAGACTAAAGACTAGAAAAGGAAGACTTGCTCAGGAAATTTTTAGATGGTCTGGCAGATAGAGAAGCCCAGTTTCATGTGGAGTATGTCAAAAACCCCTCAGATATACATGAAGCTGTACGACAGGTTATAAACTATGAAGAAGCAGGTCGGCCTTCAACTAAGAAACATGTCAGAGAGGTGAAGTCGCTGTACAGTGATTCTGAATCAGAAGCCACGCCTAAGACAGTCATTAAGGCCAAGTCGTTGAAAAAGAAAAGTGTCAGAAATATAAAGTACAGCCAAGGAAACAAAAAAGGGTCAGGTGGCCATCCAAGCCTTGCAGAAACAAATCGATGAGATGGCAAAGGTTCTACAACCTGACTAAGCAGAGCAACACTGGGACACAGCCAAGTAGGCCTATTATTGGCACTCAACCAGAATGCACCGGTCAGACAGCTCCTCTGGACAGACCACACAAACGTAGCTGTTTTTACTGCAAAGGTGAAGGTCATTTCATAAGGGACTGCCCAAAGAGAATTAATGACCTGCAAGTCTCAAAGGCACCTTTAAACAGGCATTAGCCGTTCCTGTGGGTCAAGGACCGGCTACAGAAGAAACTGACAGACAGACGAACAGTTTAGACCCACCAACAGACCGACAACCAGATAATTTTGATGAATCAGAAGATTTTTGTTTTATTTCTAATCGAATACCAGATGCAAATGGTGTGTACATAGAGGGAAACGTAAATGGTTTAGATGTCCACATTACAACAGATACTGGTGCATCCAATACTATACTTTCATACAAAGTGTATGAACAACTCAAAGAGGTGAACAGACCCAGACTTCAAGGAAAGTCACACTTACGAGGAGCTGACGGAAGTACCATTCATGTTTATGGGAAAGGAGCGTTTGATTTGCAACTTGGTTCCTTGACCCTCAAGAAAAACCTTTTAGTAGCTGATATCCAAGATGAAGTGTTACTTGGAGTGGACATCCTGCAGAATAGTGATATTGGTCAAGCAGATATTCTCCTGAGTAAAGGACTGATAAGGTTCAAAGGTCATGATATTCCATGCATACAACGTGGTGTGCATAAAGATATTACCCTCCGTTGTGAGGAGAGATGTGATATACCTGGGAATACAGAAGTAATAATACCGGCTTTTATACAGCGTGAATGTGAGGTTGATGTTGAGGAGGACCTTATGTTTGTGCCAAGTGGAGATCTTATGGAGAAGACCTCCTTACTGTTAGCCCCAGCAGTTCTTAACATCAGAGGGAAACTGTGTGTACCCCTGAGAGTTATGAACCCTTTTGATGAGGGAAAAACACTTTATCCAGACACAGTTGTGGGTACTGTTGAAGGATATGGGGGAATAGTAGATGTAATTCGACCGGTTTTTAGTGACCTAAGAAGCCTTTGCCGATCTACTGAACTTTCGCCTGGTGAGGCATGTGAGGTTCCAGATCATTTGTGTGAGCTTTATGAAGGCTCTTCCCAGTCCTTAAATAAGTCAGAAAAAGAAGCTTTTGGAAATTCTTGCTCGACCATCGGGATGCATTTTCAAAAGATGAATGGGACCTAGGACAAACCAATTTAGTTGAACATGAGATTAATACTGGTGACAGTAAACCTGTAAAACAGCCACCTCGTAGAGTTCCAATAGCACTAGCCAATGAGGAGAGAGATGCCATTCTGAACCTTAGAGAGAGGGGCATAATACAACCTTCTACATCACCTTGGTCCTCTCCACTGGTCTTAGCTAGAAAGAAGAATGGAAAAATAAGAGTCTGTGTGGATTATCGAGCTGTAAATAATTTATCAGTTAAGGATGCATTCCCACTCCCACGAATTCAAGACTGTCTAGATTCCGTTGCAGGAGCTTCAATGTTTTCCACTCTGGATTTGACAGCTGGGTATCACCAAGTCAGAGTCAAGGCTGAAGATATACCAAAAACAACATTTGTTACAAAATATGGTCATTTCGAGTATAAAACCATGCCTTTTGGATTGACCAATGCACCAGGTACATTCCAGAGACTTATGGAGATGGCATTAAATGGCCTCCAGTGGGACATTTGTCTTATTTATTTGGACGATGTAGTGATATTTAGCAGAAATTTCGATGACCACACATGTCCAGACTTAGCCAGGTGGTTCAGAGAATAACTGATGCAGGTTTAAAATTGAAAACTGAGAAATGTAGCCTTTTTCAAGATGAAGTTATTTTCCTTGGACATAAAGTCACTAAAGATGGAGTCTTACCAGATAAGCAGAATGTAGAGAAAATTTTGAATAGGACCAGACCAAATAATGTTACTGAAGTACGACAATTCCTTGGAACTGCCTCTTACTACAGGAGATTTATAAAAGGGTTTTCGGTGATAGCTAAACCTCTTACTGAACTTACACAAAAGAACCATTCTTTTCGCTGGACAGACTTATGCGAGAAAGCATTTCTGCAACTAAAGAAGATTCTTACTGGGCCAGATATAATGGGATATCCTGACCCAAACCAAGGCCATTTTATTCTTGACACAGATGCCTGTGATGTAGGCATTGGTGCTGTATTGAGCCAAGTACAGGATGGACGTGAGAAAGTGTTAGCCTATGGGAGTCGAACCCTAAACCGTGCTGAAAGGAACTATTGTGTAACTGATAAAGAGCTCCTAGCTGTTCGTTATTTCGTGGAATACTTCAAACAATATCTTTTGGGACAAAGATTTATCCTTAGGACTGATCACCAAGCATTAGTCTGGCTATATAAACTGAAAGAACCTAAAGGAAGAGTGGCTCACTAGGATTGAAATATTGTCAGCCTACAATTTTGAAATTGAGTATAGGCCTGGTACACAGGATGGTAATGCCGACGGTCTATCAAGATGTCCGAACCCAGCCGACTGTAGCTGCTCAGAGGGTGACAGTTAGAAAGCCTGAAATGCGGACCTTGTATTAAGTGCAGAAAGAGAGCTGAGACTATGGAAACTTAGGAAAACCTTAATCAGGGGGGTGCTATTCGTGTGACAACAAGAAAGCGTGTCAGTTCTAAAAATTTACCTGAAGGGACACAATGGATGTCAAAGTACAACTCATCAAGTCTACAATGTCTCCAGATGGAAGATAATGGTATTGGTCCAGTGCTTAAGTGGAAACTGGCAGGAAGTAAACCTACAAAAGAGGAAGTGGTCAAATACTCTCCAGCAACCAAAGTTCCGTTCCGCAGCAGGAGACAGCATAGGATGTGATTCTAGGACAAAATTAAATTGGTAATTTTGAGTAATAAGTATAAGTAAGTTAAGAAAGTATTCATTTCATGCATTGTCAATATTTGTTGTAAATTTGGAGATAAGGTTGGGAATGAGATTGATTTGTGGACTTTATGTGTAATTTTTTTTTATTTGATATTTCAAGCATTAAGTCTGATGATAATGAGATTCATTTCTGTAATATTACTTAACTTTGAAAATTTTTGCTCGCTGAGACCTTAGTGTCCTTCCTTTTTTCTGTAACCCTTATCCTGTGAATGAATATTAAGAAAGGTTATACATTACTTGTTATACTTATGTCTAAATTATTAGCATTATCAGATCACTGTATTTATGTGCAAGTTTAGATGATGAATTTGAGAGGCTGCTAATATTTTGTGTATCCATTGTTTTTGTAAGATAAATTCATTCTTTAAATGGCAGTTATTAAATATTATTTGAATTATTATAATTCATGTACATTTTCACTTACTTACCTTATCACACTGTATACTATGCTCTGCTCATTTGTCTTCAAGATTATGATGAACTCCATGTTTTGATTTAGCATTTTGTGTTTATGTAAAAAGTTTCTTTCATATTGATTGGTGATAGGCATGAAGGCTGGCATTGTAAATTTTATATTCTGTAAAATTTCTATGATTTTTTTTTATTTCTAGAGATGTGAATTTTTGAAAAGTTGATACACATTATATGAGGTAATCTTTGTGAAATACAGCATTTATTTGGAGTAGTCTCCCTTGTGTGTATTGATTAGCTGTACTGTTCATGGAAGTTAAGTATATGTGTATTGAGTGTATAATAGTAGTAACATGTCATTAATTGTTTTAATTAATGGTTGTATGTGAAATTTATTGTTTGTATTTTGAGTCCAAAGGGACTTGGACTCTTAGAGAGGGGCAAAATGTAAACCATCCCTCCCCCATTTTTCTTGAATCATTTTTTTTTATCTTGGTATTTTTCTAAAGCACTTTCATACATACTTTCAATTCATTCATCAATTCTTGTATGGAATGTTGAAATGTCCAGCGAGAGTTGTGTCTTAAATGTTGGTTAAACTGTTAAATGCAGCGATGATCTATGTTATTTTTCTTGTGTTTCGATGTGTTGAATGTCAGACATCGTCTTGCTATTTAATTACACGCTTTTTGTTGGCTTAATTGTACATACGTAATTATGAAGTTGTGCTGTAATTTAGGATTATCTTATAATTACCTTATTTCTTGTGTGATCGATGTTTTATGGTCTTCGAGCACACACGTTTCACTGAAACTTTGCCGCCCCCATACTTTGTTTACTTTGTATTTTCCCGTGATGCTTCACGGTGATCTATTTTTACTGGAGTTATTTCGGCGGAAAAATTTGCAGAAGGATAAAACGTACGCTGAACTAGGACCTGAGGTCCCCTGCTCAGTTCACGACTATCGGGCCTGTTTACTCCGCTACAAAATGTAGTGCGTTGCATACGTAAAATGAAAATAGAATAAATCGTAATACTGTGAAGCCTTTAAAGTGTAAAACAAACAACTTTTTAAAAGGAATAACCATCTGATGGGTATTAGAAAAGATAAGGGGGTGGGGGGGGTGCTTAAAAACATTAACTGCAATTTTATGCGATATATGATATATAAGCGTTAAACATTTATGGATTACGTTAGGTGACCTGTGGTATCCACTATGATTTTATTCCATGTAACGTTATGGTACACATAGTGGGAAAATAAGGTGACCAAGAACAAGTAAAAGTCAGCTGTCTAATGTAAAAGTAAGTCTCTTCATAAAACTCCATTAGTCCTCCTACTGATGTATAATATAAGGTGACCTCTGGTTCCCCTACTGGTGTACAATATAAGGTGGCCTCTGGTCCTACTGATTCACAATATAAGGTGACCCCTGGTCCCCCTGCTGATGTACAATATAAAGTGTCCTTTGATCTCCTTACTGATGTGCAATATAAGGTGACCTCTGGTCCCCTTCTGATGTTCAATTAAAGGTGACCTCTGGTCCCCCTACTGATATACAATAAAAATTGGCCTCAGGTCCCCCTACTGATGTACAATTTAAGATGTCCTCTGGTCCCCTTTTAATGTACAATGTAAGGTGACCTCTGGTCCCCCTGCCAATGTACAATATAAGGTGACCCCTGGAATCCCTGCTGATGATCAATATGAAGTGACCTCTCATCCCCTTACTGATGTACAATTTAAGGTGACCTCTAGTCCCCCTTCTTGTGTTAAATATAAGGTGACCTCTGGTCCCCCTTTTGATGTACAATATAAAGTGGCCTCTGGTCCCTCTACTGATGTACAATATAAGGTGACCTCTGGTCCCCCCTCTGATGTTAGATATAAGGTGACCTCTGGTCCCCCTTCTGTTGTTAGATATAAGGTGACCTCTGGTCCCCCTTACTGATGAACAATATAAGGTGACCTCTGGTCCCCCTACCGATACACAATATAAGGTGACCTCTGGTCCCCCTTCTGATGTACAATATAAGGTGACCCTTGGTCCCCCTGCTGATGTACAATATAAGGTGACCTCTGGTCATCCTACTGATGTTAAATATAAGGTGACCTCTGGTCCCCTTACTTAAGTATAATATAAGGTGACCTCTGTTCCTTCTGCTGATGAACAAAATAAGATGACCTCTGGTCCTACTATTGATATACAATATTAGGTGTCCTCTAGTCCCCTTATTGATGTTCAATATAAGGTGACCTCTGATCCCTCTACTGATGTACAGTAAAATATTAGGTGACCACTAGTCTCCGTACCCATGAAAAATATCGGGTGACCTCTGGTCCCCGTACTGATGTACAATATAAGGTGTCCTCTGGTCACCCTACTGATGTACAATATAAGGTGAACCCTGGTACAACTCCTGATGATCAATATAAAGTGATCTCTACTGATGTACAATATAGGTCAACCCTCTAGTCCCCTTTCTGGTGTTAAATATAAGGTGTCCTCTGGTCCCGCTACAGATGTACAGTACACTATTAGGTGACCACTATTCCCCGTACAATATAAAATGACGTCTGGTCATCGTTCTGATGTTAAATATAAGGTGACCTCTGGTCCCCCTACTGATGTACAATAAAAGGTTACCTAAGGTACCCCTGCTGATGTACATATGTAACTTCTGGTCATCCTTCTCAATGTTTAATCTAGGTGACCTCTGGTCCCCTCTACTTATGTACAATATAAAGTGACCTCTGGTTCCCCCTACTGATGTTCAATATAAGGTGAACTCTGTTTCTCCTACTGATGTACAATATAAGGTGACCTCTGGTCCCCCTACTGATGTACAATATAAGGTGTCCTCTGGTTCCCTTATTGGTGTACAATATAAGGTGACCTCTGGCCCCTCTACTGATGTACAGTACAATATAAGGTGACCACTAGCCCCCTTATTAATGTAAAATATCGGGTGACCTTTGGTCCCCGTAATGATGTAAAAAATAAGGTGTCCTCTGGTCCCCCTACTGATGTACAATAAAAGGTGACCCCTTTTCCCCCACTGATGTACAATATAAGGTGTCCTCTGGTCCCCCTAGAGATGTATAGTATAAGGTGTCCTCTGGTCCCCCTACTACAAGAGAGGACCTCAGGTCCTTCTGCTGATGTACAATATAAGATGACCTCTGGTCCTACTACTAATGTAAAATATAAGGTGTCCTCTGGTCCCGCTACAGATGTAGAGTACAATATTAGTTGACCACTAGTCCCCGTACAATATAAAGTGACCTCTGGTCCTTCTGCTGATGAACAACATACGATGATTTCTGGTTTTACTACTGATGTACAATAAAATTAAAGGTGACCTCTGGTCTCTCTACTCATGTACAGTACAATATTAGGTGACCAATAGTTCCCGTACTAATGTAAAATATCGGGTGACCTCTGGCCCCCGTATTGATGTACAATATAAGGTGTCCACTGGTCCCCCTACTGATGTATAGTATAAGGTGTTCTCCCCCCCCCCACTGATGCACAATACAGTATAAGGTGCCCTCTGGTCTCTCTACTGATATACAATATAAGGTGTCCTCTGGTCCCTCTACTGATGTACAGTCCAATATTAGGTTACCTGTAGTCCCCCTACTGATGTACATTATAGGGTGACCTCTGGTCCCCAAAATGATGTACTATAAGGTATCCCCAGGTCCCCCTATTATGTGCAATAAAAGATTACCTTTGGACCCCTATTGATTTAAAATGTGACCTATGATCCCTCTGATGATGTAAAATATAAGGTGACAACTGGTCTCCCTAATGATGTTAAATATAAGGTGGCCTCTGGTCCCCCTACTGATGTACAATGTAAGGTGATCTTTGGTCCCCCTATTGATGTAAAATATTAGGTTACCTCTGGTCACCCTTTATTATTTTCACGTTTCTGTTAATATATATATTAGAAAGTTGATCTTTATAAAGTTATAAATATGATTATTTTGGAGTAAGACAAAAATATATATGTAAAATTAATATATAAGGTGACCTGAGGTCTCCGTATTGATGATATCGATGAATTTACTTTTGTGCCTTTAATGCCTGGAGAGTTCCTAGAATGTTTTATTACTACGCAAAATGACAACTATTTGCGGGGGACCCCAGGTCCTAGTTCAGCGTACGTTTTTGCTCTCATGGTCGCTACTGATCGACTTCTCATCTGAAGTCGTCGAAACTAATGACATGATACAAGGTCTATAAGAAATGGGGGAGATTTCCCCCGCCTTTTTTTCGCATTGCATAAACTTCAAAATATCTAAATTTACAATGTCTTTAAGTTGATAAAATTACAAATAGTTAATGAACTAAATTTCTACATAGATGTAGCCCAGTACATGATGTACTGGCTCATCAAAAGGTGCTGCATGTGGATTGGCGAAATCAAGAGCATGTAAATATACATGTAAGCAAAACTGTCAGATTTTTCGATTTCATGACGATGATCAATCGATTTGCTTTCGACAAAAATTTCTACTGCAAGACATTGCATGGCCTTAAGATAACATTGTTCAAAAAGATATAAATAAAAATTAAATTTTCAATTACTTCTAAATACCTATATAAGATGACTCGTTTGAATGCATTTACTCTTAATAAGGTTCAGAACACAATTCTTGCGAGTAACAAATAATGTAAGCTGATGTAAAATAACAATGACATTTTCGAACAGGTTCTCCATGAATTGAAAGGGTACTTATTCTGTTATTCTGTCTATATAATTTGACTTATTCAATTTAAAACAATAACAATCCCAGTAACAAAAGTATAAAAAAAAAAAACGGATTTAGGAAAAATTCTTTTTCTAATGTTTTATCAGTTTTCAAATCGGGATCGGGATCTCACCGATTCAGATTCATTTTCAGATTCGGACTCGATTCATATTCAGAAACATCTCTATTAGGGGATCTATTTACAGATTTTTGTACTCTTGTGAATAAAGAACCAGTACTCTTTGTAATTGTTTTCTTTTTTACAAATGGAGTTAAGTCATTATGTAATTAAATAGAGAAACCATAGTAATAGTATTGTTTTGACTGTTTTGTTTATGTACAAATATGGAATATTTAATCTCTTATAGGATTAGGGGATTTGAAAAAGATATTATAATGATTTACTCTAGAAATGTAAAGGAAAGCAAAAAATTATATAATCGCTCGCTCAGCTATTTTACCTTTTCGCCTGGAAATTATTGTGCATAAAAATATTAATATTAAAATTGTAAAATTGCTCGCTCGTCCTCACATTTTGGGGTCAGTTTCCGTAGAATAAGAAATTTTCTTATACCTTTAAAAATTTGTTCCTATACAAATCTATACGAAAAAAGTCGAACATTTTTAATGTTTTGCTGAGCGGGCATAAAAAATCAAAGTACTGAAAGTACTGAAAAGCGGTTAGTATGTTTTCATCTAATATGTACCGAAAAAGTGCAAAAAATGATGATATTTAAACATGCATATCTTTGTCCAATGTCATCAGAGAAGAAAAACACAGACATTCTGTTTTTGTAATACTTTACTCAATAGTAAAACCAATAACATTCCAAACTGATGTCACAGATGGATGTAATCTAATTAAAATTAGATGTTCCGAATCCGCTACTGCTTCTCAAACATCTAACAACATCCTATTATGTCATGTAAGAGTGAATGTTCGATTAGGCAAAGAAAATGGTTCCTCCGAAATCCTGGCTAATAGTTCAGATGGGTTTCTTGTTTTACCACCCAACCAAAACACCCGGGGAGTTTTGTAGAAAAAGATATGCATTGCAAAAGTTGTGTTATGTATGACGTGTGGGGTATTTTGATAGTTTGTGCTCTTTCGTTTGCATTATTCACGTTTAGATGCCAGACTGCAGAAGATACATGAAATTTATTCCAAAATTATTTTAATTCAACGAAAGACAGTGTAATAATGATAATGTAGCCGTGGAATTAATTTGAGAACTGTTTGACTTAATCTACATGGCCAAAGTGTTTGTGTTTACTTGTACATGTATTCATAATTGAAAGATCGCTCTGATGTGACCCCGAATGGGATGTTAGATGTTTCAGAAGCGGTAGCGGATTTGGAACATTTAAATAAATTTTAATAAGATTGAAATGCATGTTTCAAAATTTAAACATGAGATTTCTTCAGTTTAAAAGACAGGAAGTGCATTTTAAAAAATTCCCCGATGGCACCCAAATTTGTTTTTGGATAAAAAAAAATTATGTTGATGTTGAAAATTTCATTGTCTTTTATTCTCTATTGAATCTGAAATTAGGTAATTGTAAAGCCTACTATAACAAAAAAATGACAAGTTAAATTCTTTGATTAATGGATTTGGAGTAGTGTAGATCTACACCTGGCTAGTCAGAAAAAAAAGGATGGCTGAGGAGAGACTTTGTAAATGAATTGATATCAGAGAAATTCAGTTGTGTGGGCTCATCGCGGCAATATAATTAACCTGTCAACGAGGGATGCTTACTAGTACTTTTTTAGGCAAGGGATCCCCCTCTTGAGCTTTCAGGAGTCAGCTTTTCTTCTAAAATCGATCATTGATCATTCTGTATTTTGATACAGATACTGAATTTTTTAGTAATATTGTAAACTACTACTTCTCGGGAAAGACTGGCGAAAAAAGATTATCAAGCTTTATAAAATAATTTTATTGACTTTTCAAACAAGTAAATGTTCGAATAAAGTAAATGGTATATGAGAATCATTTAAAAAAGTCTTGCACAATATAAGGCACAATATCTAGATAAGGACATATAAGGTGTTTTTATCATATACTCTTCATGCAATATTGTTCTCAATATTTTAATTTTATTCTTCTCAAACGTTTAAAACAATAATCGACAAATTGGACAAATTCAAATTTTAAAAGTATTTTCACAGCTAATAATACGTTCCCTAAATTTATTAAATTTTCAAAACTTATAAATAAGCATTAAGTATATATTTTAAATTTTTGCTAATTGCCAAAATTTTTATACCTCATTCTTCTGTGAAAATAATATGGTTTTGATTTTTAGAAGAGGATCACAATGCTGATTAAAATTAATATATATTTCTCCATTTTTTTTTCAAAATTGATTTTACTACTTTAAGTGCTCCATTATTTTTTACAAAACTAATTAGAAAAACCCTTTTGATCGATTGTTATAAATTATCAAAGACGGAGTAGAAATTTATCCCTAGCAGAGCTTTTATAATCTGTTTATTAAACAGAGAAAAAAAGAGAAGAAAAACAAACGTTTCTAGTGGAGGTAACCCTATTTTTTCCATAAAACGTTACAAAAAGTGTAAAACTTACAGATGGTTCGGGTTTTTATAAAAGCGCTTTTCAGGAATTAACTTAATAAATGGTGTTTCTAAATACTTTGGCAAGGAAAATCAAACTCGATCGAGAGATTTGCTGATGTTTTTGCAGTCTGTAATAACCTCCAACCTGCTGTATAATAAACTTTCAAAAATAAACTAACAGTTGCCAGAAATCGCGATCGCGCGATACACATGTAATTAGGACCAAATTCTCAGTTCTTAAAAGTAAGTGTTGGTTTTTCAATGCTTTGGTAAATATACTAATAAGAATTCGATATAATCGTTATAATAGCCACTCTTCATACACAGCATAATACTTCGTTAGTACGAAGTGATATAGTAGGGGCTGGCTTTGTCAGACTTCACAGCATATTGTCAACTCAACCAGGGGGCGTATTACGCCACGTTGAAAATTCTGAAGTTACCGTTGTCGATAGGTAGGTCCTTGTGGAAGTTTCCGGTTTTGGTTGCAGAAGGAGAAGGTTACGAGCGATAAAGCGATGCCGATAGGTAGCGCCTTATGGAGGTTTCCGGTTGCCGACACATGCCATATGCGGCTGGGAAACTAACCGCTTAAAAATCGATGTTAAACCGCTGAGTGATATGTTGGACACCTGGAGAGATGTTGGACCGCTTACGCCACAGAATGGGCGGAGCTTAATCTCATTTTCATTCGTTGGTATTAAACAGTGACAGACTTGATGTTACATCACTGAATATAGTTTAAAATACATGTGTGTCAAAAAAAAATGAAATGAAAGGTAATACCAAAACATTTATTGAGCGAGTTCGGGGAAATGCGTTTTTTTCGGACCCTCTAACCAAACAGTTTGGTTCTTGGGTCCGACAAAACGCATGTTGCCCTTAAACTCGGTCAATAAATATATAGTATTGGTGTGGCCTGGATAAGATTTTTCAGATCCTTCAGGAGCGATCCTTGTGATCGGATCAAAGGATCTGATTTTTAAACAGACTGGTAAACCTAGTTATACGCGAAATATAGTCTTCGCGAATAAAAGTTTTTAGGTATAAAGTGATAAGAACTTGCTGCTTAAAATGAATTAAAAATTGGAATTTGTTTTAAAATAAATTATAAAAATTATTCGATAAAACACTTACCAGTATTTGTACATTCCTCGAGTTCTACTATCACATCATCCTTTTTTATCATGAATAACCATAGGAATTGTTCAAAATGAACAACTTTTTTCCCCTTCCACTTGAATTACACAGCTTTTTCCAGTCTTCTTTGAATTTCTGAAATCCTTGTAACGATTCAAAATAGAAGGTTATAAGTAGGCTACAAATATCAACCCTGAATTTTGCCTGATACTTTTTCTGAACGAGTATAACAAAATGTGCAAATCTACTCATAATGCCAATTCGTACATCGGCTTGATGTTCAAAGGCCAGGTCAATCTTTTCCTGGAATTTCTCCAGTAAATCGTTGATAAAGACAATATCTTCTTTCCTTGAAGACGAATCTAAAAACTCTGTTATGTTATTTTCAATTATGGAGATGTCTTGCATCTTTGTTTCCTTGTCAATGAATTCCACCATTCTGTTCAGAGTTTTTTTGAGAGTTTCGATCATTTTATTAAGACTGTCTTTTGTTTCTGTTGATTGTTTTCGTGTGAGGAAATTAACTTTGAGGAATAACTGATAACACCCTGTTTTGTAATTAAAATCACAAAGTATTCATTACTGTGAGTAAAAATAATGCATGTACATATTTTTGCACAATCAATAAGTTTTATAAAAGTGTTACAACGTTAACAGAATCATACGGTATCATATTTTTTTTCAAT
The DNA here is from genome assembly GCF_032062105.1 of Saccostrea cuccullata. Taxonomy (NCBI): domain Eukaryota; kingdom Metazoa; phylum Mollusca; class Bivalvia; order Ostreida; family Ostreidae; genus Saccostrea; species Saccostrea cuccullata. Next base: position 3,009 of record NW_026922777.1, on the reverse strand, counting down.
GTAAAGCTTTGATTGCCCATAATGACCACACCCTGCCTCCATGGTGATGATATGAACAAATTTTTAAAAAGTTGAATAAACTCTAATTGAGGATGGTTCCATATCGTATCATAAATCATGGCTTTGCTGATCTTGAGAAGTTTTAAAAGAAATTTCTTACGTATTCCTATATAAAACTCTGATCAGCCATGCATATGATAGCCCCACCCCATCCCAGAGGTCTTGGTTTGAACGAGTTTGAATATACACTACCTGAGGATTCTTCAACATGATTTTCATCATTCCTGATTCAATGGTTCTGGAGAAGAAGATTTTTCTAGATATACTTCCGTCGTATTCCTTTGTAGAACTTTGATTGTCAATTGTGGCCCCGCCCTACCCCCAGAAGTCGATGATTTAAACAAGCTTGAATCAATACTTAGTCTACCTGAGAATACTTACACATAAGTTTCATCTTTCCTGGTCTAACGGTTCCGGAGAAGAAGATTTTAGATTTTTCATTTATATTCCTATGTAAAACTTTGATCAGCCAATGAGGCCCCGCCCGACTCCGGCCGGGAATCATAATTTGAACAAATTGAATCTGAGGATGCTCCCACGTGAGTTTAATCTCTTCTGGCCCAATGGTTCTTGAGAAGACGATTTTTTAAGATACTGTTTATTTTTCATTAATTTCATAACTATCTCCCCTTGGACAGGTCTGGGTGGCCTCCGTTTTTGGAGGATATCTAAATCCAATATGGCGGCAAATTTTTTTACCATATATGGAAATCGCAATGCAATGTCGGATAGTTTATCATCTGATTTCAGAGGATAGCACAGGTAATTTTTAAACGCTTCGTGCCTACCTTTAATCAAAAAGTGCAAGCACCAGAGTACAATTAATTTAAAGGTCAAACATTAAACTATCGGTTGTATGTGGCGATTTGAGATTCTATGTCTAGAAATTTTACAATACGCTTTCAAAGTTGGCACTTCTTGCGCTTCATTTCTACTCAATATTTCTTGTTATTTTGTTTAATTGTTATGTTTTTTTCCCTATCGGGACAAATGAAATGGCACTTATATGCACAATAAATAATATTGCTGTCATACTTTCTTTTAATTCAAAATTAAAGAAAAAGAAAACACAAAAGAAAACGACTGTAAAGACAAAAAAAACAACAAACAAACAAACCAAAAAACCATAAAAAAAAAAAAACACACACACACACACAGCTTGCTAATTTTTAAATGCTTAAAAGCAAATAAAACAATTTAAAGATAAAACTAGGAGACTTATTGTTCATAGAACAATAAGAGGTCTTTCCACCTTCTTTGAATTTTTGAACTTTCTTTTATACGTGACTCCTTAAAATTAAAGTCAATGAATAAGAAACCAAAAATATCCCAAAGGATAGAAAAAATGAAATAAAAAAAATTGAAATGACCTTGACGTTTGACCTTGAGGAAATATTGAAGGTCAAAGGTCAAGGGTCACAATGCAATTGACCCCATGCTTCTACGACTTATAGTTTTCAAATTATAAGGTTTTATATTGAGTACAAAGAAGATAAAGGGCAATTACTCATATAAGGGTTCATCAGGTCCTTCCGCATTTATACAGTGAAGTTAGACATACAGACCCTTAACACATTAGTGATGTCTGGTGTCTCTATGGTCTATAGTTTGCAGGGGGTAGCGATAACAAGGTTTTTCACACAAGGGCCAATAACTTTTAAAAGGGTTAATCTTAGGGAACAAGAATAAAATCTTTGAAATTGTTTTAAGAGTGCATATCAATGATGCAAAGACATTGTGTATATGTTGAAAGACAGAAGAAATATAAAAAGAGCTAAATTTCTCATTTTTGGGATGACCTTGATCTTTGAACTTTACATGAATTTTAAGGTCAAAGGTCAATTAATCTTATGCAGTTGGTCCCATGTCTCTACAACTTGTCGTTTTGAAAATTTTTAATTATTTGTAAAATTCAAGAAGTTTCAGGGGCTATAACTCATTAAAGGAGTCACCAAATACTTTCGCAATGAATAGATTCCAAAGTTCCCATAATGAGTCGAAGACATTGGTGAAGGTTTCATACCTCTACGGTTTACGGTTTCGGAGGAGTAGCGATAACAAGCATTTCTTGCGAAAGGGGCAATAACTTTGAAAGCGGTCATAGTTCACACGCGTTGGGTCAAATTTGTTCATAACTTTTAATAACCTTTACGAAGAACATTAAGTCTTTTCGATAAATGTTGAAATAAAAAATCAGCGGAAGAAGAATAACTAGGAGACTTATTGTTCACAGAACAATAAGAGGTCTTTCCACCTTCTTTGAATTTTAAATTTGTTTTATACCTGACTCCTAAAAATTAAATTCCATGAAAAAGAAACCAGAACTCTCTTAAAGCATAGAAAAAATGAAAATTAAAAAAAAAAAGAATGACCTTGACCTTTGACCTTGAAAAAATATTCAAGGTCAAATGTCAAGGGTCACAATGCAGTTGCCCCAATGCTTCTATGACTTATAATTTTCAAGTTATAAGGATTTATAGTAAGTACAAAGAACTTAAAGGGCAATAATTCATATAAGGGGTCATCAGATACATTTGCACTTATACAGTGAAGTAAAGCCTAAAGATTCTTAAGATATTAGTGACGGTTTGGTGTCTCTGCAGTCTACGGTTTCGGAGAAGTAGCGGTAACAAAGTTTTTCACACAAGGGGAAATAACTTTTAAAATGGTTAATATTAGGGGACAAGAGTGAAATCTTTGAAACAGTTTTAAGAGTACATATTAATGATGCATAGACATTAAGTATATGTTGAAAGACAAAAGAGATATAAAAAGAGCTAATTTTCCATTTTTTGGAATGACCTCGACCTTTGACCTTTACATGAATTTGAAGATCAAAGGTCAATGAATCTTATGCAGTTGGTCCCTTGTCTCTACGACTTCTTGTTTTGAAAATTTTTAATTATTTGTAATATTCAAAAAGTTTAGGGGCAATAACTCATTGAAGGG
>NW_026922776.1:0-20390 GCF_032062105.1 Saccostrea cuccullata | reverse complement strand
ACAAATCCATGTACAGGACAAGCCTGTAGGATGCAATTTCAGTTTGGGGGGTTGGGAACACCCCTACCTCAAGATTCCAACCATGTAGTGACTAGATGCAAAAGGATTAAAAACTGTTATTCTATAAAATTATATATACTGAAAGGAAAAAGAAACGCATAATAGCATAATAGCGAAATATATTTAACTATATGGCCGAAAATTATGAAAATTGGTCAAATATGTTTTTTGATTACTGTGCACTAAAATTGCTGGTCAAAATTACTCAACCATGAAATGTATGGCGTCACGTAGGGGAAATGATTATAAGCCAAAAACACGTGCATGTTGATGATGACAATTTTATGATCACATTTTGTGGTGCTAATCGATGCATTGGAGTTATAGACATCGTTTTCCGCATTTGCAATCAGTATAAATTTCGTGCAATCATGGTATGGCTGACGGAAGTTACACTGGTTCCAGTAATTGAATTGCGTAAGTGAATAAAAAGGCATCAAGGTGTTGCTGTGCAGTTTGTTTTAAACTTTTCAACAAAAAAGTGTTTTTCAGTTGTCAGAGAGTAAATTAAAAGGTTTCCAACCAACCATGGCGGTGACGTTGACGCGTAACAACGTCACATTAAGACAGGGCTTTTCATCATGTCACCTCGGTTGTTGTCAAGGTATTATCACTGAAACCGATATTTATACAGCAAACTATCATACCAATATTTTCACCCTAAAATTGACAGAAATTCTCTGCTCTAATTTGGTCCGCGAGCTTGGCAACTTTTACGTCGATTTTACTCTCACGCGCGCACGTACGCGTCGTGTGCGTAATGTTTTTAGCATGTTCACACTGGGAAAATGTAGCCAGTGTTTGTCGAGACTTTCTCACAAACATTCACGTGTATCAAACCAGCTGGATTCTGTAAATTCTATCCTAAAATGAAAATTCGTGACACTCATTTGGCGGGGGGATTTGTTGGCTTTGGAATAATACAGCTTCTATCAACCATTAAGACTATTGTCGGAAGAGTTGAATAATAATCAAATGAGAAAGATAAATGCTCTGGTGAACTCAATGCACAGGAAAATCAAGGCTGTTACCAATGTGCAAGGGAGATGATGAGAATTTTAATTTTAATTTTGGGGGTATCGACATATCAATTTCAATAACTCAGGAATTATCAGTCAAAGTCACACAAGATTTTGGTAACTTGTAGATTAAAGATGAATTAAAATGTTTGATAACAATACTGGAAAACATTTTCGAAATAATAGTTTTAATTTAATTTAAAAGTAAAATATGCGTTTCTTTTTCATTTCAGTATATGTAATCTTGTTGATGATTTTATTTTCCAATTTATTCTCTAATTATTTATGGAAGATTTATAGAACTGAAAATTATGAATGATTTAATGGAGATATTTCAAATTGTCAAAATTTCATGCCTTTGAATTACAATTCTGTAAGTTTAAGAGATTTTATTATTTTTTTTTTTTTTTTTTATATCAGATCTTAATGCATTTTATTGTCCCTTTTAAACCATCAATCTAAAAAAGTACTTTGGCCATCCTCAAAAAAAATGTTTGTTTGGAATTGCCGCCTGAAAGGTTTCAGACACCGGAGGGAGGGTGGGAAATTATTATTTTTTTTTTTATTGTAATTAAACCTAATTTTACATAGATCTGACACTACATTTCAGTGTTTTGTATGGTGCATGTGATACATGTAATAGGCAAAAAAATTGATTAAATAAAAAAAGAATCTTCCTAATTTTGATCAATAATTTTTTTCAGGAGGGGGGCATTTCAATGAAGCGGCAGGCAATTCCAAACAATCTATAATTTTATTTTGGCCTTTCTAAATACTTTTTCTGCATACATTTTTGTACCTTTTCGCACACATTTTTGTACTTTTTCGCATACATTTTTGTACTTTTTTCCCGGAAGTATACTTTTCTTGTACTTTTTTAACACCTTTTTAGCATACATTTTTGTACTTTTCTAGAAGTATACTTTTTTTGTACTTTTCCTGGAAGAATACTTTTTTTGTACTTTTTCTAGAAGTATACTTTTTTTGTACTTTTTCAAGAAAAATACTTTTTTGTGCTTTTTCTGGAAGAATACTTTTTTTGTACTTTTTCTAGAAGTATACTTTTTTTGTACTTTAATATGTTTAATAGTTTTAAGAAAGTACTTTTTTTGTACTTCAAATTATACTTTTTATGTACCTTGGTCAAATATAGAAATGTACCAAAAGTATACTTTTGTTATCCTTCTTCTGTGACTGAGAACACAAGTTCTCAAAAAGCACAAAAAAAGTATACTTTTTTTGACTCAATTTGGAACGACCAAATCTCTGGTTCCAAATTGAGTCGAAAAAGTATACTTTTTTTGACCTTTTTTTGTACTTTTTTTCTGTACTTAATTTGTACTTAATTTCGGTATGGGTTGTATTTGAAGCCTCTAACCCTAAGTATCCTAAGACCAAAGTTGCATCACCTGACAAAGTATGATGATTCTTAGCCAATTAGGACTACTTCTTGGTCTACATTCTTGGAAAACCCAAAATGCATCAACTGACACAGTTTGATTATTCTAAGCCAATAAATACCTAAGGTACTTAAATATAGCCATAAAATGTCGAAAGTAGGTCACCTACATTTTAGTCGACATTTTTCAGAGTCCCAAGATGCATCTGCTGACTAAGTTTGATAATTCTAAGCCAATAAATAACTGAGATATTCAAAAGTAGGTCATCGTGACCTACTTTTTGGTCGACATTCTCCGAGAACCCAAGATGCATCAACTGACAAAGTATGATGATTCTAAACCGATTAGTACCGGAGATACTTAAATATAGCCATAAAATGTCGAAAGTAGGTCACCGTGACCTAATTTTTGATCGTCACTCTCCGAAAACCCAAGATGCATCAACTGACAAAGTTTAATGATTCTAAGCCAATAAGTACCTAAGATACATAAATGTAGCCATAAAATGTTAAAAAGATGTCACCGTGACCTACTTTTTGGTAGACATTCTCCGAAAACCCAAGATGCATCAACTGACAAAGTTTGATGATTCTGAGCCAATAAAGTACCAGAGATACTTAAATATAGCCATAAAATGTCGAAAGTAGGTCACCGTGACCTAATTTTTGGTCGTCACTCTCCGAAAACCCAAGATGCATCAACTGACAAAGTTTGATGATTCTAAGCCAATAAGTACCGGAGATACTTAAATATAGCCATAAAATGTCGAAAGTAGGTCACCGTGACCTAATTTTTGGTCGTCACTCTCCGAAAACCCAAGATGCATCAACTCACAAAGTTTGATGATTCTAAGCCAATAAGTACCAGAGATACTTAAATATAGCCATAAAATGTCGAAAGTAGGTCAACGTTACCTAATTTTTGGTCGTCACTCTCCGAAAACCCAAGATGCATCAACTCACAAAGTTTGATGATTCTAAGTCAATAAATATCTGAGATACTTAAATATAGCCATAAAATGTCAAAAGTAGGTCACCGTGACCTACATTTTGGTCGACATTTTTCAGAGTCCCAAGATGCATCTCCTGACCAAATTTGATGATTTTAGGTCTGAATGTAATCAAAATATGCCTTTTACACAATTTGAAAACATATGCCTGCAAAATTCTAAAGTAGGTCACAGTGACCTACTTTTTCTTAAATATGTTTTAAGGTCCCAAGATGCAGCAACTTACAAGATTTGATGATTCTAACCCTTTCAGTGCATGAAATAATGGGATTAAATGTTTTAAAAAGGATAAGTCATAAAGTTCAAAAAGTAGGTCATGGTGACCTCCTTTTAAGTTGACGTTGTTCAAGGACCCAAGATGCATCAACTGACTATTTTAAGTTTCATGATCATAGGCCTTAAAGTGTCCAAAATATGCCTTCAAATCAATTTGAAAACAAATGCCCGCAAAATTAAAAAAGTAGGTCACCGTGACCTACTTTTGAGTTAACATGATGTGAAGTCCTAAGATGCATCAACATACAAGATTTGATGATCCTAGTCCTTATAATAAGCAAAATATAACCATTTTTATTAATTGTAAATTTAGGTCAACTTTAAAGTGACCTTGAGACCACGCCCTTTGCCCCAGGGTCATGCCTTGAACAATTTTTAATCTTCAACATATCCTGATCCTTGTATGTAAGTTTGGTGAAAATCTGCCTGGCAGTTCTGGAGAAGAAGATTTTTTAGCAACTAGTACTTTTGGTTTTGTTTTCCTGATTATCTCCCCTTGTTTTAGGGTCTTATCCCTTATTTTAGTATAAATGGTAGCCCTTGGGCCAAGGATACACTGTGGCAAATTTGGTACTGATTGGCCAAAGGGTTCTTGAGTTATGGCCCATATTCTAAAAAGTTAACGCACACCGCACAAATGGCCATAGCATTAGCTCTTTGAGCCTTTGGCTCAGAAGAGCTAAAAAAGGAATATATACTTACAATATTGTATTTTTGCAAATGTCGGTCTATAATGTAAAGTATGCAGCAATTAACTTTTGCCTTTATAAATATAATTAAGTCTCAAACTTGGATGCATGCAGTTATCAAACTGGTTAAAGTGATATATGGCGTATTTTTGATAAGTTCTGACTATCTAAAATTAAAAAGATCTTTCTATTTGTTTTGTTACTTTATATAAAGAGAAGACTTTCCTGTAAATTACACAGTTTAAATCAATTGCGCTTCAAAGATATCACAGAATTTAAAACAATAACCGAATTATTTCCGACTCGGAAATAAATATCAGACATAGTTTAAAGTCAATTCAAGTAATAGAAACATGGGGATTTTTTGGTTCAAGATAGATGAAACTTTTAATTTGAATGTAAATAACAAATATCGTGTAAATCTCCACTTAATCTCGTATTTTTATTTTTTAACTCAGATATGCCATATATAGCTTTAAGAATTAAATGAAATAAATTCACGACGTCATAATTCAGGAGGTAATTTCTGGCAATTAATGCAACCCAGAAAGTCATATAAAAACTCGATTTCAAAACAATCGAAAGTGACCATCCCAGAAATGCAATTTCTGCACACATCAGTTCAAGAGAAGTTACCTGCTATACCTTCTCATATAAAGATATCAGCAAGAGTTATCTAACTTTGCAAGCATTTTAATGTTCCTCTTTTTTGCTCAATAAAAATTTCAGTTACTGTCATTGTCATTTCCTCTTGTCTAAGAATAAATACTTATATGTCTTCTTGAACCATTTAAATTATTTATGATAAATATATTTATCTGATGTATTTGCTAAAACAAGGAATAAAAAACTAATTAAAAGTAAAGTGTTGTAACAGTTAAATAAAGGAATAACTATGTTAACTAATTATCCGAGAAATTAATTGTAAAATAAACTTCTAAGTAATTTGTAGAATTTTAAACTAACACCGTCTTTCTCTCAGTTCACAGTTAATTTCCTCTAATTGGCATTGACTGACAATCATTATCCAAACAATATCTTAGTACTATAAACATATCCCAGCCTTTAACATGTTTATACTAGCTGGATATTGTTTATAATTCAGTCAGATTTTACCCCTAACCCGGGGACCCCCACAAATAGTGTGAAGGGACCTGGACAAAATTAACACCTTTCTACCCCTGACACTTCTAAGTGGAATTAGTACCTACTTAATATAGTAGACCACATAATTTGACCCCTGACCCCCTGAGGTGGCATGCCCAGGGGGTAAGTCCAATCCCCTGCAGGGCAACAGTTACACATATGACAAAAATTGATATCTGTTTGAATGAAAGACAGATGATTTTGACACATCAGGTAAAATTCGTGTTTTGGAAATTTTGTAGATCAACTTGTGACATCAATTGGAAGACTCACAATATTCTCTATCTCTCTCTCTCTCTCTCTCTTGTCTAAAAGTGCTTTAAAATACCATATCATGTTGAATGGTGTATGAAACATAAAAAAAAGTGATAAACTCCATAAATAAGTTCAAAGTGACAGAAAAAGTGATGCCCAAAGAGAGCAGGAAGAAATCTATTACCATAAAAAGCATCATCGGTAGAAAAGCTCTTGACCTTTATTGTAACATCAATAACTTTCTTGTTTTTATCTCAGTGCTATGCATTTAAACAAGTTGATTTTCACATTTTGTCTCTTTGTTCTCAAATCAAATGGAAATACCTAAATGATAATTGCTGCATTTTACTTTAAAGCTGCAATGAATATTATCAATGAGAAAAGCAATATATTTCTACTAATGACTGCCAGACCTAACTCATTTTTAAGCATTTATTATTGATGCACATCTTTATTTGTCTAATGAATATTTTGAAGTTCCTTTTATACACTATTTTTTCTTCAAGGGGGATTTGCCCAATTTTCAGTGTGGTTTTGATGACTTATCACTTACATATCTTCTCCTTTTCCTAACTAAGACAAACCCCCTGGGCACCGATTTGGTGTGTTAAAAAAAATCATTATGTTTACAAATGAATCAAAACTTATCCTTCCATGAGTGCCATCACCACACCTTTTCTTTTCTTTCTTCCATTTTTTTAATAAATTTTACTTAGTTATTCCCCTCTCCTCCCTGACCCCTCCTATATACCTAAAGCCTATCTTCAATATCATTATAATCAATGTGTTTGAGTGTGGAAATAATATCACCTGAACCAGGGGCTGACAAATAGATTTTAAAGGCACTTGCCCAAGGGCAAGTACATGGTCAAAATTCACTTGCCCTACCTGAATTTTTGCCTGCCCTACCATTAACTTATACTGTATTTATAAATATATATAAAAAAAAATACTGAGTAGAATATTGGCATACATATTGATTTTAATTTTGATAATTGATTAAGTCACTTGCCCACGGGCAAGTGGTTGATAAAATTTCACTTGCCCAACCCTAATATTCACTAGCCCCGGGCGTCGGGCAATGGGATTTGTCATCCACTGCCTGAACATTGTATATTTTATTTTACAAAGGCTTTTACTACGCAGTTCATTTGGGACATGACAACAGGATACAGTAAGGAAATCAATGAAGGGGACATATCCCCCTGCCAGTGACGTAACTTGATCCTAAAGGATATGTCATGTCTCGACGGTCCTCATGAGTATTTATGTTACTATTGTATATATTTTGAATTATTTTTCATCCTTTCTGAGAATATTGACCCTTCCTTTCTTTATATAACCCACTTAATCATTTATTAAAAGAGAATAATATTTTTTTAATACAACAAAAATTACAAAAATATATCACAAAACAATCCAAACATACTCTTTATCAATGATCCATTTACAGGAAGTCCAATTGTTAATTCACATATTAATTAATTTTTCCTCCACATGCTGCTTGCTTCAATCTACAACATTCTGAATAACTGCAAGATCTTCTTAATGACCTCTTTCTTAGCATGTTACCCAAGATACACTAATACTTGAACCCCTCCCACAAACATCTAGATATCGATTATATCATCAATTATCCCAGTGTAACGCGAGAGGAGAAAATTCAGCAGACCAGAGCGGGATTTGAACCCCGGGCCCCCTGAAACTCCAGTCAGGTGCTCTACCAACTGAGTTATCTGGCCACTGCATGGTGATCAAATCCGGCTGACCACCACATTCCTCCCTCCTTGAAGGTATTGGCCCTCCAAAGACCCCAACCCACCAGGCTCATCCCGGGCATGTCTTTCACCTGTCAATTCCAGGGCATGGCACCAAACGTAACGGGAGAGAAGAAAATGCAGCGGACCAGACTGGGATTCGAACCCGGCCCCTTGAAACTCCGGTCAGGTGCTCTACCAACTGAGCCATCTGGCCACCAGTGATCGAATCTGGCTGACCACCACACCAGTAAACTGTGATCTATTGAATAGGGATTGAGTTTTTCCTTCATTCAATCATATTCATAACAGGAAATAAACATCTTTTTAAAAAAAAAAGAAGACAGAAATTTTGTAAAAATTAACAAATAAGGCACATGTTTAGTATTTCCAAAGCCTTTCAAAATTTTTCTTAAATATTTCCCATTTAAGACTAACAAACACAGTATTTTAAAAAGATTTCCCTGCCATCTTGATTCAATCTCCTTCAGCAAGAACTAAGAAGACAGCCGTCCCAGTACAAACAGTGCAATATGACTGGAACATTACTCCTATAGTTGAAGACAGCTGGAGCCCTCACTCCAGATAATCTACCAAGTAAGCTGATATCAGCTGGGGGTGGCAGAATTTAATCAGATTAACGCTTTAACAGACAGGGGAGCTACACAACCCCCAGAACAGTAGGACGGGAGTTCTAATCTGCTCTATAATTAGTTATCAACACCCATCCCTGATAATGCTCTGCTACTGCTGTCAGCTGTAGAAAATGATGTGCAATATGTGACAAGTTAATTTTGTTTTATATCTCAGAGGAATTTACAAATACAGAAATGTTTCACTATAGTTTCAGTTGCTTTGAGACAATTTGTTGCATGATACATGCATGGCCATTTATTAATTTTCCTCTCTGGCATAGGCAAGAGATTTACTGATTCTATAGTCATGTACATGTATACCAATAATATAACCCCTAATTATATAAGCTTGCATACTTACGTACAGCTCAATAAAAATTACATATTTAACCCTAAGATTATCAACCCCTTGAGAGCTCAACATGCCTTTTATTGCATTTTTGGGAGGGAAGGGGGAGGGGGAGCATTAATTCAAATGAAGTTTTAATCACTTGTAATCTTTTGACAGTTTTGCATAAAAGTAATAATTATATAGGTATTTTTGTTACTTAATTGAGTTTTTTAAAATGCAAAATTTAAATAGTATTTTTTCTTTCAAAATCTTGAATTAGCATTTAAGTAGTTATATAGGAATTATGTACTGCTCATAACTACAATAAATTTGTCCTGGTGAAAAAAAATCTTTCAACATTTTAATGCAAACTTCAAAATTTATTTCACAAACTTCCTTCATTCTGCAATCTTGTTCTAATCACAACCAAGTAGGAAGACCTAGTTATAATTACACGATATTCCCCCCAGGCCAGCCTATAATTCTTTCCTACATGCCCATTGATGGGGACATGCATATTGCTGATGACAATTTTTTTTCCCAAGAAAAGAAAAGATCAATACAAAATATGTTGTATATTGCCTGAAGCTCCGATTGATAACAAGAGCGCAGCGCAGGGATAAGTCGATAACAAATCCTTTGTCAACAATAGGTGTTTGTTTCTATACATCAAAAATAAGGAAGTACAGTGTGTTAATTATTCGTAATCCAGTTATAATCCTTTGAATAATTTTATTTTCAATCAAATTAAATTAACAAGTTTATGCTCAATTTTATTTATTTCCAACAAATAAAAATATGACTTGTCTGTACTTATTTATAATATTTTCAAGCTTATACATGTAAACAATTACCAATATAAAGTTTTATGTATTATTAAGCAATAAGCAGTCTCATACACATACAAATGCATGTACTAAAATATTTTCTGAGAAGCCTCATTGCAATAAACCTTCTCAGAGTGCACATTTACTCAGGTTTTTGAGCTATTGAATTTGTTGAAACAAAAACAAAATACCAACAAGTTAATTCTACCTGCTTTCTTTTGATTGATCAGCAAAGAAGAAAATTTGAGTTTAAACTAACAGAACCTCCCCTAACTGACATTTAGCTTTTTCACCTTGATCAATTTGACTCGCAAGATTTTAATCTATTTTTCACAGATACACGTGCTTCAGACAAAAAAGAAAAGAATTGATAAAATCTCAAGCCAGATCGGTGAAAATTAAAGTACAAAGAAATAAAGGTGCACAGCAAAACAGAGAATGAAGGCAAATGTAATCAATGAAAACAAGAAATTGGTTGACATTCCCAATCTACGAACAACTTCCTATCACCAGTCTCATTTTCAAACAGTTGCTGTACGTTTCATCACATCAAGCCATGACAGACAATGCATGACAATGAGGGGAAGTTTCATTAACTTTCCTCTAACCAAATTCTTAGCCCAAACAGTTTATCAATATTTCTCTGCAATTCCTCTGTAAATCCTCTTGTCAGTAATCAAGGGAAAATTACTGACCCCAAGTGACAGGACCAATAAAAACATTTTCTTCCAAATCTATAATCCTTACAAACTACTACTCTGTAACAGTACTCAAATTGTAAAATATCAAATATTTGTTTTGGTTTTGACTTGTAATGTAATTTTTTTTCATTTAGTTTTTGTGTTTTCAAGTGTTCAGGGTTTGAACTCCTAATTGTTTCAAACATATTTGATAGTACGTAGTAGCAGGGGGTGGGAGTTAATGATCATTCACATTTTAGTTTATCTGGCAGAAAATTAATGTACAATTACATGTAATTCAGTTTTTGATGCAAAAACATTTTCACTTTGACAACAATTAAGACCATATATATATGTTCTGTCAAATATCAGAAAATCTGTTAATTCTGAATTAGATTTATCATATTTTCTTCATTTTTTTTTTTTTTTTTTTTTTTACACATATGTAATACTAATCCTTCATAACACCTGACAAAAATCCTTGCTGATAAATCAATCATCAAAATTTCAAATCACTGTGAATGAGAAACAATCACTATAGCATGATATTTACAAGCAGAATTTCCCACAAGCGAGGTCAAGGTGTTGTTCCACAAACCCCCAACTCTCTTCATGCCGTCAAAAGATGATGCAACTTTTATCAAACTTTTAACACGAACTTTCATATGAAACTTAGGTTCTATCAGAAAAGATCATGAATTCCCATACAACACATTCTGGAAACTGAGAAAAACTGAATGACACGCTTTACGGTGTATGTGATAAATAATTTATCGCACCACGTCCATGAGTAATCCCGATTTTTTTCACAGCGTAACAGACCTTCGTGGGTTGTAATTCAAATATCAAACTCTAATTTGATACCCTGTTTCTCTATGCACTACTGCACATAAACTGTTTAGTTTATCAACATTGGACAAAATGCCATGTTTCACTTGAAACTAAAAAAATTAGCACAAGTCAAATTTTTTTTATGTTGTGCGCTTGCACAAAAATGTGGTAGACCTCAAGCAGGCAAACTTTAAATAATTTTCAATATTTCTTGACTCAAAAGTATTGTTTTCTGCAAATTTGGAAACTGATTCAATAATTATTAAACATTGTAAAGGCAATTAAAATTAGACTTGTATCAAAATGAGTTTGTTTCAAAACAAAACACTCTAATACTAAAAATTTGGCTACTTCTTCATTTTCCGAAGATCAACTTTTTCATTTTTCTCATTTGGTTGCATTTAGCATTTCATCACAGACACATTATACCTACAGCAAATAAACTTACTGTGATTGTTTGACAAACACTGCTAGCCATCACAAGTGATCTCCCTTGAAATCCAGCAGTTGCAGCCATTGGTCAATCTTCAGATCACTCAGGTCACATGACAAGTGTCCATTTCTGCGAAAAAAGCGCATCAGCAGTACTCAATTTTTTGTTCTTCTACGCTTGCTAAATAATTTCTTTATCTAAATTCCAGAAGTTATGTAAATCAGAAAAAAATTTAATCCTTTTTTTTCCCCAGCATTTTTATCACAGTGTGAAATAACCAATGATTTCACTCAAGACAGCATGTTGATTATACACAAGAAGTATTGATAAAAACACATGTAGGCAAAACATTGGAGTTTCATTTGGTGACTCACGTGCTACAAGCAATAATACATCATTGATTCCTCCTCGAGAGCAATTAATGCTTTTTAAACCATGCCACCTACAATGAAAGGGGAAAAGCAGTTACTCAGGTCTTTCTAAAAAAATAATAATGCACCTTGTTTATTTGACATGGATAATAAACCATATCATGCAGTAAATCAATAGTAACTGTTATAAAAGAAAAAAAAAAGAATGCACTTATACGACAATTGTTCCTGCGTAAAATAAAAAAAAAATTAATTACATACATGACTTTGCCTGCGCGGAATATCTCTGCATCAGTCTCAGTAATGGTAATTGCGTATGATGTAGAGCAAAAACATTGAACTTGTCTGCAGCATTTTTTTTTTCATTTTCACCTGCAGAAAACAAACTTCAGATAATAAATCTTGCTGATCAGTTTGTAAATCAATGAGTGTTAATCCAGGTCAATTATATATTGAAATTCAAAATATGGAACATCTTAAGAGAGATATATCATAGAGAAAAGATATTTTAATTGTAAAAATGAAAAAAATAAATTAAATATACTTCATTGTGTATTCATATTCACTTCAATTCTATTTATTTCATTCCTACATATTCCCATTCCCTCCGTTTTTCTATAGAGGGTGGGAGAGACATTTCTCTGGGGATCAATTTTTGTGACTTCCAGGTGCTTCTTACTCCATTGTTATTTTCCCTAAAAAATTGACAAGTCCTTAAATTTATTTATTTTCTTTTGCATAAGAATCTTGATAAAATTACCATGTTTTTAAAAATATTACATTATTATAAATATTTACATTTGCACATATATCTTTCTTTGATGAACCTATTGAAAAAAAAAAAATGTTTATTATTTGGGGGTCATAGCGCAACCGAAACACAGAGCGAGGTAATATTTTATCTATTTCTGTCCCGGTGCAACTTGTTTTGGAATATTTTTAAGTTAATTATGATGAAAAAGATATAAATTATAAAAGGATACCATTCTAAAAGCCAGAGAAAGCTAAGACTATATGAAATAAATACCTAAAGTAGCGACAAAAAATGGTACATTGTCTGCGTACAACTAATTTTTTTACAATGCTTGGATCTGTAGCTCTCTGCTTTATCTGTCCGAATTTTCTCAAGCATAGAGCTACAGTTCTGCAGCTACTTTGATATTCACCCTCACCAGACATTGGTTCTAACAAATAATGTTTTCTTGCTTTAATACTAATTTTTTTTCTGCCATTCACATTTTTTTTTTAGATTTATCATTTTTCCTTCTCACACACTTTTCCATTCAAAGAAACTCAACTTATCTTGTGATTTAAAGTCTCTAATTTTCTTTGACGCTAGCTTCCCTTTTTCGTGTAGGGATTGAAATTATTACAATTATCACCTGCATATTATGGAGTTTATATCTCAATTGATATGGTATACAAAAGTATGCTCTACATACAAACAAAATCTAACATGTACAGTTGTAGCAAGCAACTGACAAATAAGTTGATGATACAACAATATCAAATTTAATTTAAAGTCAACATTTCTCAAGTAATTCTATGGCGATACAAATTGACTTAATTTGTCAGCAAATACCATTTATATCTTAATTGAAATTTTGACTATGTTTTTTATACAAATTATTAAGCCATTATTTTCATATTATATTGCCTTTGGATTTTTCTATTTGCCCCAAATAATGATAATTAAGGCATAACACATGGGTGTGACAGGTCAACATGGGATACTTACTGCTCCATGGCACCTAATCCTATTTCTATATAATGATTTAAAATGTTTGCTCTGCTCCCAATTTGTATAATTTCAATGGACTTTAGAACTTGAGTATTTTTTTTTTTTACATCTTCATATATCTTCATTTCATTGTATAGCGCCTCATTGATTATCAAGAATAACCCTCTAAGTATCCTAGCTGGACTCATTGTTAAAGCATCTTGAATGTCTGTAATTTTTGCCTAAAAGTGGAAACTATGCTTTCTTACATATTTCAAGTTTGATTTGCAATTAATCATGTACAAAAAATAGTTTAAGGTGTGAAAAAAGCCTTAGACCAATTTATTCAAATAGAGCTACCAGCAAAGAAACCTTCTTAAAGTAGGTATATATTAGTTAACCTGTCCACCACATTTTTTTTTTATCCCCTCAAGACTTAGGATAATCACATTAACAAAACCTTTAGAGGACTTCAAGGAGTGGACATAGCACCATACATAAAAACAAGAAGGAAAAATTAAGTGACTTATTAATACCAATGCTGTTGACCCCCTCCCTCGACTTTGACAAATGCTTTAAATGCCTTAAAATTTACCATTCACCAATTATCTTTGTTAGATAGCAACCAAAAGAGCCTGCCATTTCATATGTTCATGGTAAAAACATAATTTCAGACAATGTCCTTTGCCAGTCTGATAAATCCTTATTGGGATTTAACCAGTTTTAAACAAAAGTCCTTATACCTGTATATTAGATGTCGAAATATTTTAAATATTGTATAAATCACCTGGCTTAATTAATTAGCCATCGTTCCAGTTAGGATACTTAACGATGCTTTCCCGCTACCTTCGGCCTCGGCATGCACAATGCATGCAGCACCCTGATTTTTTGCGGGAAAACTTTTACTGGGAGTACTACGTCATTAAAATGTGTGTTTACAGTCCCAGAACAGAATCTAGGTCATGGTTGACATTAATCAATATATTTTCCCGCAATATTTTTTCTGTTGATCTTAACGAGTTGCAAATTCATGGAGTATATTTTCTCATAAAATGAATAAAGATTTTTTCTTTAAAAATAAAACCAAAAAATCAACATAAGTTTCGTCTGAACATGTCATACCATAAGTACATAGATTTTACCGACGCACTGACTAGACATGTTTGAAACAAATGACCCTTCGACCAGCTCGCTGACCCTTGATCTGTCATCGCTTTTGAATCTGATTGGACAAAATGTTAGAGCCTAAAATAGAAATTTAATTTGATTGGTTGACTGAAAGTGGGCGGTAACGCGGTAACTAAAACCTCAACATCTCGCGCCAAATAACGTAGCGAACGAGTCATGGAGGGTGAAATATAGCAAGATATCCACTGTAACGACCCACTAACTATGGTAATGTAAACTGTTATTTTATCATTTTAAGAATATTGTTTCGTTATTTTGTTTATCGAGTGTTTTTAGGTGGCAATGGCCAAGAATCGTGTGGATTACACGTACTGAATGTGCTCTTGTGGGGTTGTGTACTCCTTCAATCAATCAAACCGATACCGTTAGTTCGCCAAATCATTTTTAGGGCTATCGGTGTAAACATAGTACTCAATTTTCATATTTTACAACAAAACAGGGTGAAAGCTTGTCCCTGTGGGTGTACCAGGTCAAAATGATAAACTTGTTACGACCTATCTCGTTCACGGGAGGGTCACTCGGTAGGAAGCGTCTATCGTCTGTAAATAGACCAGAAGATGCTGTTTCAAATATTTATAGACCTCAATATGCCTTATATTGTGTTTAAAAATGTTCAGGGAAGATTATTTTGCTGTAAAACATGTGAATGACAGAGAACGTAATTTTTTCCGCGAACAGGAACGTGTCCATTCTCAATCGTGACCTAGATATTTGGCGGAACCTAGACTACCCGATCCATAAATCAATATTTTAACCAATGGCCCCAGGGAATATTGCGTAAGAAATGGACAGTTAAACTTAATAACTTTAATTATTAATCAATTGATCAGCATTTTGTATACCTAACGGTTAAATAATTACTTTCCCACCGATAAATAACAGATGTGCAGAAGAAGGGCCGCTATGGCATACGATCACGCGCCAAATTCGAACGCGCTAGTATTCGTCTATCGTTTGAACGCCAACAGGAAAATTAGGGAATAATCCGAAAAATAATTTAGGTTTCTTATCTGTGATATTACCACAAAACAGGTAACAATTTTTCTATGTCCGAAAGAGTGTATTATCTTTGTATTTTTAATGAAAAAAAGCTCGGTAAATCACAGGGACTTGGCGCGGTAATATATTGTTTGTTTGTTTACACTTGTGCTTGAAACATACGCCGGTGTTATTTTTCTTTGTCTGGCCAAACACCATTTCCATTGTGGTCTTTTTGTTTAATGTCATAGATAGTTGGCTTGAAAAACTATTGAAGGAAGATGTGGACAAAATAAAAATAATTTTGAATAAAAAATGGAAGATATGCTAAGAATTACCAGTTGGCAGTTATAAAGTAGGCCCATATAAAAAATAAAGAACTGGTACTTATTATTTTATTGTGGTAAAGAATATTAAGCATGTATGTAAATTTTATGATCATCTTTTTTACACATTGAAAACATTTTTTTTTTCTTCTACTTGCTTATAATGTGAATGACCTGATCATGTGTATCTTGTTTTTTGTTCTTTAGAAATGACAGAAATAAATTCCACCTCACTGTATCTTCTCAACACAAATCCAGTTATTGACGAATCCATTATTGAATCAAACTCCAAAGTAGACAGGATACCATTTTCTCCAATCAACACCCCAAATACTTGTGTTTTAGCAAGTAAACACAACTCTCCAAGAATCAAGGCATCGACTGACAAAGAAAACATGAAAGCTAGAACAAGATCTAGAAAGGAGACCTCTCCAATAAAAGAGAAAAAATCCTCTGCAAAATCGGACAAATCTGAACCTCTTCCAAAGTCGGAAAGAGTGAAAAATGACTCTGAATCTTCAGTGGACTCAATAGGTGAAAGGCCTTCAACTCCGACGGAAAACCCCGAAACTTCGGCCCCTCTCACCCCCACTGCAAATCTTAAAATGCTTTTTAGTGCTGTAAGTCCAGAACTAAGGAACCGAGAAAAACAGTTGGAGGAAAGTGAAGGAAAAGACTGTGATGAAATGGGAGGGAAATTTAAGCCCCTAAATCTGGATGCAGAGCTGGCAGCCTCACAAATGGATGACGAAAATGGAGACTGGAAGCCGGGGTCTCGAAAGGAAAAGTCTTTAGGCCTTCTCTGTCAAAAGTAGGAACTTAGCTCTTTGCGGTTTAACTTATTGTAATGGTTTAATTTGTTAAAAATGACGTTAAAATGTAATGTCAATTTTGTAGGTTTCTTCAGAAGTACCCAGTGAATCCTCAAACAGAAGAAAGTCAAGAAATTTCACTTGATGAAGTTGCAAAGGAATTAGGTAAAATTTGATAAATATTTTAAGGTGGGAAGCTACTACTTTGCAAGAAATGCAAGTCGACTTCAGCATGTCCAGAGCTTGCTTTTTCTCAAAGTATATAAATTGATTAAATGTATACTGATTTATGAAGAATAGGATTATATTTGAGTGTATATTCAAACAGCTGTATAAGAAAGATGCTATAGAGATGTACACTAAATAATTGCTGGTTATTAATCTGTTCTATTGTGTAGCGGTAGAAAGGAGAAGGATATATGACATAGTCAATGTTTTGGAAAGTGTGGAGATAGTTAGCCGGATAGCCAAGAATAAGTACGCGTGGCACGGGAAAACTAACCTAGTCAATACTCTAGCCAAATTAAAGGTGAGCTCTTCATTAATTACGTGTGTTTTCTGTTGTATGGATTCAATTAAAAATTTTGTATATATTTGATAAATTGAAGAAGAAAACAAAAGTAAAATCTCATCAAGTTTTTTTTTCTGAATATGAAACTGAAAGAAATGTGTCACAAACCAATTTTTTTACCTGCCATTTAGTACATTTAGAAAAAGTACATGTACTTTGTTTTGTTTTCAGTATTTCTTTCTATTAAAATCTTATATGGAAAGAACTATATGCGGTATATTGCATATACTTGCCCCCACAAAAGTTACATTTTGAAAACTTCATGAAATGTGATGAATTCAATAAATTGTATGAGAAATATAAATTAACAGAACATATTATAGTTTCAAAGCAGTTTATTCACAATATTCGTTTTTATGACGTCACAAACTAGTCCAATTTTAGAATTTTTTTCAGAAAGAGGACAAAATGGACAAAATTTCAACAATTTTAGCTTTTAAATTTATAGAGCGCATGTTTGTTCAGGATTAATATTTACATATTTCATTGATATTATCATTCTACACATTATATCAAAATATTGATCCTGAACACACATGCGCTCGGTGACTTTTACTCAAAATATCGACGAAATGTGTACATTTTTCTGTAGAATTCATTAAAAACTGAAATTTACGTCATGTTTGTGACGTCATTACGTACATATGACGTTATAACTTATGAAAATATTCAGTGCTTTGAAGTCAGCATATACTCCCCTGTTTAAGAACTTAATTAAATATACCTCCATCAAAGTTTGATTTTGGGGGCAAATATTGGTTATTACCGAATAAAGTTCTTTTAAATGTGTAAAATGTGAAAGTACACTCTTGAAAATGTTGCTAGAAACTTGACAATAACAAAACATACATGTAACATTCCACCTTTCAAAAGCTATGTTCCACAGTTAATTTGAATTTTTCAACAAATAATGTGGAATGAAGAAACATTTCAAGGTTAAAAAATTGTGTTATTTGTGAAAAAGGAAGAATAAACTTATTTCTCTAATGTAGGCATTAGCGGATGCAGAAGGGTTTGGAGAATTAGTGCTTAAAGTGAAAGATTATGAATTGAACCGTGAACTGGCCGAGCAGAATGGCAGTGTATATACAGCTCCCCCTCCATTTATAATGGATCCAGACAATCCTAATGCAGGTATGAGGAGAGTATATATATTTACAAAAGTGATATAGAAAATTATCTATACTTTGCAAATTATCATTTTCAATACTGGAGTATGTTCAAATAAAATCTATGGTATCAAATTGATGTGAAAGAATAATTGTGTGGTATCTTGTGTTTTATGTGCTGGAATTTTGATTCTGATAGCAAATTTATATCATTGCAGCTTTACTTAGGAAAGACAAATCATTGGGCATTATGAGTCAGAAGTTTCTTATGCTCTTCTTAGTGTCGAAGGTAAGCTTGTCACAAATAGATTATTGTTCGTCTTGTGGAAGGTTTTTTTGCTCAGATGGTACAGCAAATAGTGCTTATAATATTTGATCAATGAACAGATACTGTTGTTTCCCTCGATTTTGTGTCCTTTGTTATCATTAAATTATCTACAGAGCCAGTTAAAACCAAACTTTCCTCAAATCATTCATGAATAAAGAAATTTTAAGTCTCTGGAAATGTAGACTCGAACCCATCAAAAGATGTATTACTCAGAAAAAAAATGAAACTCTTGAAAACAAATGGATAAAATCATAAAATTTAATTTTTAAAATCAACAATTTCCTTTCCCCAAAAGAAAGTTAAAGATGTACAAGGTTTAATAGAAAAAAGTGAAATTACTGTAAATGTATTAGATTTAGTGTGTGCGATGATTGGCAGAAATTGAATTATGAACTAGTTAATAGAAATTTGATTTAGTGTATCATAAAATTCTTGTTTATTTGTATATGTAAAAGACATTTAGCATTGTACTTGAATTAGTGGAACTTGCTTTCCCCCAAAAGTGCTAAAAAGAATACACAGCCAAATGTAAGCAGCATATTCTTGAAGATCTGTTTTTTTTGAAAGATCAATCTTGTGTTTTATTTGTTAGTCATGTGAAATATTAATCAAATAAGCTGAAATTATTTTTATGTGGAATTTTATGTATTTGCAGCCAAGAGTGGTCAACTTGGACTTAGCAGCTAAAATCCTCATTGGAGATCCAAATATTGACAGGACGGAAAATGCCAAATTCAAAAGTAAGTTTTAAACTGTTGCTGTATAAGTGGAAATTTTGAAACAAATTCAGGATAATTGTCTTAATTATTAGTTTCAGTTGTAGAAAGAATTATTTCAAGGGATTTTATGGTACATAGAGTGATAGAAATATTATGGTAACTTCTTATGTGGGATAAATCATTAGTAATATTTAATTTTAGCAATTTCAACACCCCCATTAAAGTTCCATAAATGAATCCATGCTAAAATTTCTGCTTATACAGTATAACTAAAGGAAATCCTTGTTTGAGCTGTCAGCATTTCAAAATAATTTGTAATAATTTTATTTTTTAAATAAAGATCTGATTATTTCTCTGTTTCAGCAAAGATAAGGAGACTGTATGACATTGCTAACATTTTAGCAACTTTAGACCTTATCAGGAAAATCCGCATCACTGATATCAGGGACAGAAAACCTACCTACCAGTATATAGGGCCAGATCTGGAGCAAGTGCATGAATTAAATGGTTTGTAATATTCAAAGTTCAAAGAATTTACAAGAATGATGCTTTTGCAAAAGCACATTTTTGTGTACTATATGTACAAGATATTGAATTCAGTTCTTTGAAATTGGAAGGGACTAGATATTATACAAATAGCTTATTATCCCCCACCTCTAGGACATGGAATTTTATGCAAGTTTTGTCAAAATCCACAGGAAAAATTTTATTGAAAACAAGGTATATTCTGATGATATTTTGAGAGAAAAAAGAATATTTTTACTGAGACGAAAGAAAATTGTGGGCCTCTATGTATGAAACTTGTAGAGTTTGGGGACCCACATACCCCCAAGGGAAAATATCATTTTAAACCCTGGAATCTTCATCACAAAATATTTACATTCAGTGTAATTTTCCTTATGAAATCCATTAGAAATTCA